>NC_056732.1:287039319-287069319 GCF_019279795.1 Protopterus annectens | reverse complement strand
TTTTTTTACAATCAATTCGTGGTCATTAACTTGCACCAGTTGTCAACATGGTCTAACCCATGTTGGCGCAATAGTGAGTCAGTTGAAGATTGAATACCAATGCCCATTTTATAGTTGTCTGAAAATGCAGATAACCATAGGCCAAGAGTATTGAACTTAAGGTCCAAGAAATAAATACCAAATAAGAGTGGTCCCAATATCACTGTTAACTGTTTAGTTTTCTGAAGTGGCACCTGTGACTCTAACCATGTGGTTTCTGTGAAACAACCATTTAGCTATACTGCGCGCAACATAAGGCTTTATATTCAGGTTTACAAATCTGCCATTAATGCCTGAATGAGGAATAGTGCCAAAGGCCTTGGCTAGGTCCAGATATGCTGTGTGTACTGCATAAGTACTACCCACTGTCTCATTTAATTTTTCAAAGAAATTAATGAGGGTAAATAGACAGGGCCTTCCTTTGACAAAGTCATATTGGTGAGGGTCCAGTTTTCACTGTTGAGATTAATGAGGCCTAAGATATTATGCTCCATGGCTTTACATATGAAACAAATGAGACTTATAGGCCTATAGTTACTAGGATCTGTGATTGGGATTAAGCTCCATAGCTTTACATATGAAGCAAGTGAGACTTATTGTCCTGTAGTTTAACTTGAGTCTGTGTTAGGGCAATCCTAGTGTCATGCCATTACAATAGCTGTTTTCTCAGCTTCATGAATGTAACCAGTGGAGAGCCTTAGATTAAAAAGGTTAATTAGGGGTATAGATAGGCCATATTTGGCACTGATAATAAAGCAACCTGATATATTATCAGGACTGATGGATCAGATGGTTTTAGCTTTTGGCAGAACTTAGAGAATGTATTCCATAGTAATTAAGGGGGTGGAACTGTGATTATAAAATCTGTAGAATAGCTATAACTGTAGGCAGAGTAAAATCAGCACTAAATTTGTTTGCTAGGATGTTAGCTATTTCTTTGGGTAAGAGTGTGTATTATTATTATTTTTTTTGACCTAGCCCCTAATATTGCTGGGCATTAGTTCTTATTATACCATGATCCCCCCAAAACGTGCACGCTGATTGGCCAGCGTGCCCGTTGTAAATCGAGTTATACTAATGGAAAAAGGTCCGGTCGCCCGGACTTTTTTCCATTAGTATAACTCGTTTTTTTAAAACACTGTTTCGCTATGTTAAATGGGTTTAACATAGCGAGACAGCTTTAAAATAAGCAACGGAGATCTCCGTTGCTTATTTTAAAGCTGTCTCGCTATGTTAAACCCATTTAACATAGCGAGACAGTGTTTAAAAGCAACGAGAAAGCAAGATCTCCGTTGCTTTTTATGTTCGCTATGTTAAATGAGTTTAACATAGCGAGACAGTTTAAAATAAGCAACGGAGATGTCCGTTGCTTATTTTAATACTGTCTCGCTATGTTAAACTCATTTAACATAGCGAACTAAAAAAAGCAACGGAGATCTTGCTTTCTCCGTTGCTCACAGCTCTGATGTACTGCGCAGGCGCGCAGTACATCAGAACTGCCGCGGATACCAGACATCTGCGGAAGGGCAGTAAACAGGCATTATACTATGCCATTATTTAAGAAAAGTAATAGTTTCTTTTCTTAAATAATGTCATGGTATAATAGCAATAACCCACTTCTGGGTGTGGGTAATGCTAAATTTACCCACGGTTGGCTTTGTTTGGTCCCTCGGGCTTCGCCCTCGGGACCAAACCATGCCAACCGTGGGTAAATTTAGCATTACCCACACCCAGGCGTGGGTTATTGCTATAACTACCTATCATAGTCAAAGAAAGATTTGTAGTTATTTTCAGCCTTAGTTGCTATTTTAAGTTCATAATCAGGCTTGAGATTACTACTGTCTATTTTAAACTGTTTACTAGATTGCTTAAGAGTTTTCCTAAAGTATACAGAATGAGCAAGGACATTACATAAAGACAGGAAGAAGAGTGCTTTGCTCCAAGGGAATACATACTGAGGTGCAGTACAGCTCAGGCCTGTTTCTCAATAAACCAGTTGTGGTGAGTGTTCCTTCCTTCCTTAACAGGGAATATAATGAATAGAAGAGGAGGGAAGCAGATCTCTGGTGGGGTACAGAAAGGGAGCCTGATACCTTCTAAATTTGAATGATAAACATTGCAGAGGTACTTGTCCAGACATTTAGGTCATATTGATTAACAACTATGTTTAATTTATGATGGGGATAACCAAGTTACCCTAGAAAGGGCTACTACATCCTTCCATGACATTTATAATATGACTGATTGTAAAATGGATAAGGAATTGAATTACAGAGTAGATAGAGAAATGCTAAGTTTATAGTGATACAGCAAATCTGAGAATCCCCTCCTCCCTGGAGATTGAAGGAATCAGCCAGGAGCAGGCCACACTTCCTATGCCATCCCATGAAAACTGGTGAGCAGCCATCATGTGTACCAGTCCATTAGAGATAACTGAACGACATCCAGATTAACAGGTGAAGGGGAGAACTTTTGGATGTTCTAACTTCATAGATAGCTAGTGAATGAAACAAAATGATAAATTTATAAGCGAATCACAGTGCACTAACATCAAAACAATAAATGCACTGTATATTTGTACTGGGAAATGTGGTATATGATGAATTTAATGCCTGATTTAACATTTATTAATAAGTAAACTTTATATAAGATTCTGCTAAAAATTATCTTTTTTTTTATAATTCTGCCAATGAAACTGTGGAAACCACAGTACAAAAGTATATCAATGTTAAACTGCTTTGTACTTTCCTTAAACATTTATTGCATGTTGTTTCCATCTGAAGCTAAACTTATGACTACCTATAATGCCACTAAATACAGTTATGGTATTCTGCTTGTAAAGGTTTCTGTAAGATTCAGTTTGAATGCATGCATGCTCATAAAATATCAGCAAGATTATTGAATAAAAGGCAGGTACATACAAATAAAAGTGGGCAAAGGACAGTTCGTATTCCAGACTTAAACTGACACAAACAATAGTCATTTTTTAATTGTATCGGTTTGCTAGTTGATAAAGCCTGTCCATTTGTAGCTCTTCTGTCCTGTGGTTATCTAGAAGTACTCTTTGGTTATTTAATTAGATATTTGCTCTTACTCATGCAGTAGGCAAGCACAGACTAAATTAATCAAAGCCAGAAATAAACTATTTAATTAGTAATGCTTGTACAATTTTGATGTTAACCAACGCAAGATGTTTTTACTAATATTGTGAAAGTCCCAGATATTTACTTGGCACTACATGAGTTGTTCTATTAGCAGTCTATATACAACTTTTTTGTTTGCAGTTATCATTTTATTTATTTATTTTATATTTGTTTACTTGGAAAGTCTGAAAGTCCAACTAAGATGAAAAGCCGTTTTCAGCAGAGGCTTGGGGATAATTGCTGCACATATAGCAATACATAAAATACATACTTTGTTGTTACTGCTTTCATTTCTACAATATGATCAGATAAACATTCTTTTTTCAATGTAAGAAAAGAAAGAATATGAATGTACAATGTAAACATATAAGGCTATCATAGCAACTGAAGAAGAGTATATAAGGTGATTAAATAGCAAGCAGGTAGAGTTTACATGAGCATGAAAACAGCTTAGATTTGGAGGTAGTCAGGGGAGGAGGACCAGTATGAGCAGGCCGTCTTTTAGCCACTTAGCCTGGGCTAGAAAAGGAACAAGGCCAAGAGTCATTAAAGAAGCTATTGAGAGCAGTTGTAAAGTAGTTGGTATTCATAGTGGTTCTAATGGCTTGAGGAAGTGAATTCCAATTTTGGCCACTTGGGGGGAGAAAAGAGAGTCAACTGCAGTGTTGGTGGATTTGGACACCTGAAGTAGTGATATATTTGCTGATCGTAGGCAACAGTTGGTAGTATGGGACTGAAGAATGTTTTGTAGGGCAGGGTTTTTCAGTCTGATGTAATAGTTTATGTACCATGGTTAGTTGATTGTAGGATAAAAGCTGTGGTAGTTCTAACCAGGACAATTTTTTAAGGTGCAACAGTGGTGAGTGTAATGTGGATAGTCACAGGCAAATTTAGCTATTTTATGATAGCATGTTTCTAGTTTCTTTAAGTCAGTCTTTTTAAAGCTGATAATAATTGGGGACATGTTCAAAAGTGTTGATAGGAGGTGGGTTTTAGCAATGGATACCCTAGAAGTATTAGTAAGATACTTTTTGTTTCTATATAAAGTACTAATTTTTATGAACTTTTTAATTGTATGTGATATATGTAGAGTAAATCTTAGTTTGTTATCAATTATGACACCTAGTAGTTTTGTTTGTAGTTCAGGAGTGATTTTTTTTGTTGTTGTTGTTAGCAGTGATGAAGAAGGAGGTTGGGGGAAGAAAGGACCTCATGGGTTGGAAGATCATAAATGTTGTTTTTTGGGGTTTAGTATAAGCTGATGGTTTGATAGCTATAATTCAGCTTCTGAGAAGGACTTCATGTTTATGTCTTGGAGGTGTTGTAAGGTAGATGCAGCACATATAAGTGTTGAGTCATCTGCATACTGGATTATTGAGACTAGTGGGGTAGAGGTATTGAGGTCATTTGTAAAAATGCTAAAGAGTAGTGGCCCAAGAACTGAACCCTGTGGAATTACTAAAGTGACATGCGGGGAGGACATGTCACAATTTTACTGATTGTTGGTGGCCATCTAGATAGTTTTCAAACCATACGAGCACAGAGGTGTTATGGCTCAGTTTGGAAAGAGTAGATAATAATTTGGGGTGGGAGACCATATCAAAGGCTTTGGATATGTCTGGGAAGACTACATTGACTATTCTCCCATCATTTCTGAGTTGGCTGATAGTATTAGTGAAACTGAGAAGTGCTGTTGTAGTACTATGATAGGGCTAAAATCATGTTGGGAGTTAGGTTGTTGGTGGTAAGGTATTGGAGCATTTGTGAATGGATACATCTTTTGAGAAGTTTTGATAGTGGGGAGAGAATGGCAACTGAACTGATACAGGATATGATGTGGCTTCAGTTTTAAGTATTTGGTTAGCAACTTAGCCACAATTGTAGTAGGTTTGAGTTTTTTGAGTAGTTTCTCTATGGTAGCTGTGGGAATGGACTGGAAAGATAAGGAGGTGTTATTAAGATTTAAAGGTTTGGGTGTTAGTGGTGGAGCAGACTTATTGTTTTAATTAGAGAGAACATACTTTCTGTGAAGTATTTATTAAATTCTTCAGCAATGGTACCAGAGCAATGTGGTATGTCGAGGAGGAGGAGTTGCTGTTTGTCCTGAGTGAAGAATGGAATTGATAGTGCTCCAAAATTTTGGGGGGTTGTTTTGGTGCTTCTGTTGTAAGTTATATTAAAAGTTATCTTGTTTAAACTGATTTGGTGCTTAGCCTTATTTCTAATTTGTTTGTATGCTACATGATTGTTTTAGGTTTTACAGGAGTGCCAAATTTGCCAAGTCTTATCCCTTTGTCTAAGGGGGTTCCTTGTTTCATTAATCATGGTGTATATGTGGTCTTAGTACAAACTGACTTGGAAGGGTCCACTCTGTTGAGAATGTCAAGAAATGTACATTAACTGTAACTCTACCCATTCTTTTAAATTCACAATTATCGACCATGTTAACCTGGGTCCAAGAGAGGGACCAGTAGATGAATTTTTAGAGATGAAGCAATTAAAATGGCAGCTCAGGTGTCATGCTACTGTTTTTTTTCCAGGACTAAATGATGTGGTGTCCATAAGAAGTGTTTTGAGGCTTAAAGCAATGTGGGCCCTTTAACATTTGGCAGGAGCACTGCTTTAGTATATGACAGAAGCTCCTTTTCACTGAGGTAGCATTTTGCATGTGGTTTAGTTTATATGTTTTTTTCATCTGCAATGTTTTACAGTGGTTTGTCTTAATGTACCTGCAGCTTTTTAAATTAATGCATATACTAGCTTTTTATTAGATTTATTTGTACATTGTTGTTGAGGGAAGTTTCATAAAAGTGTTTATATTTATCATGGCAGAAACCTAGTTTTAGTTTTAAATGTGTAATTAGTTAATTAATTAGTCAGGTGGTTAGGTTAGCCTATTTATACTGCATCAATTGTTATGCTTGCACATTCTGATGAAGTCTTTTTAACAAGATGAAAGCAGTTAATGTGGATTTACTGCATCAATAAATAAGTGACTTTAGTTGTCCATTTGTTTTTTCTGCTTTTTAGATTTATCAGTTTGTTGTGGAACTTGTTTACCTGATTTCATATTAGTGGTAGAGGAGGTCTAGTAGCAGGGTTTAAGTTTGGTACTTAGAATTTAAATTTGATGGGGGAAGCTACGGAAAATAATTAGGTTGAGTGAAGGATTGAATCTATGGTGGATAATTGAATTGTTAATGATTGTTGGGGCAGTATGAATGGGTAGGGTTAGAAAAAATGTGCGTGATCTGGGGGTGGGTGAGAATGGAGGCAGGGTAGGGGAGTGGATTGAGCCCATGTGTAGTGAGTGCAAACAGAGCAGGGCTGAACCAGGTCGACGGCACAGCCAGGAACCATCGGTCACTTTGGTTTGTCCAGGAACACAGAGGATATCTCAGTTATTACAGCATAACAGATATGTTTAATCCAAATTATTGTATCCCTGTGACAAACATTGAGTACAGAGTAGGAAAATGACAGCAATTTCTAATGGGAAACAGGCCAAGGAAATGCTGGGAAAACAACAGTAGAATTTAACTGTAAGAGGGAAACCCTGATAAGGGGTGGGGGTCCAGTAATATGCACTCACGGGTAAGTTCTAGTCAAAGTTTACAAAAAACAGAGTGGATGTTAGAAAGGATGATTTTCTGTAATTGCCATTACATGGTCTGCAAAAATGAAAATAGTTAAGAGATGATGGTTGTTAGGGGTATGGAAGTAGTAGAAGGAAGTCCTTAGAAAGTGGGAGTGGAAGAATAAGAATACAGTCACAGACTTACAAGAGCTGTAACACCTATTCAAACAATCCTCTTATAACAGTAAATAAGTACTCTGATTAGACCTTCATATTGGTTTTAAACATTAAACTAGCATTCATGAACAGTGGTATCAGGTGGTGAAAATAGACAATGTCAGTCTCCTTGTAACAACTAACTTCAATAGTAAGTGTATACTAGCTTTGAACAGCAGAGCAGGCAGCTTAACATATGCACATCATGTAATTCTAAAGCCTTAGCATATTATAATCACAGTGTGTCTGTAAAAAGGCCACAAACTGATAATATCTATTTATAGTTCAACAGTAAGCAATCAAATTTCTAAAAGCACAGTAACATTAACAGCAATAAATATAAAGCTAAGCTTTAGAAGCAACAAAGTGGGTAAATATATATGTCCTGACTCTACGACAGCATTCCATCGTGAAGCTGCAGCGACCAAGAGAAAGTACACATGCAGAGCTCAGAATTATACCTAATCCACGTAAAGTGATTTACAACTGATCCATACACATTATGCAGTGACTTATATTGCTTTTTTGTTGAAAACCTTAGGAAGTAGGAAGATTAAATTCTTTGTACTACCTTAAAATAAACAAAACTTAACTTGGTGAGCACACTACTGGAGACATAGACAGCATTGCCAATACCTGTGTTTAATGCAGTTTAAAAATGGCAGCATTCTATGTGGGGTTATTTAAAAGCTTTGTTTGGCTGTATGTGGTGAAGTTACAGGAGGGGCCGGAGCAGAATTGCCAACAGGTTTTCATAACTAGTTCATGTATTTGTACACTATGGTACTGTGATCTTAATATGTCTCATTGCATATGTTAATAACTGTACTGAGGATATTTCCTGCTTGTGCTACTGGATTTTGCTGTGCTCAATGGTCTCAGTCCATAAAACAGTGTAACTCTCCCCTCATGCAGTCCATGTTCACACCTAAGGATACCTGTAGAAAATGGTCACAGTTCTGGTAGTAGCTGATAGCAATCAGCTTACAAATCTGGAAATGTAGAATGCATGCATATCAACACAGAACAAGACTGATACATAAAGACCCTCCTATGACAATAAAATGCATTTCATTTGCTTTATTTTTGCTTTATCTTATTGTTAGAAATCAAAACTAGCAATATTCAATAATGGTAAATGTCCTAAAACAAAAAAGAGTCCATAATGTCAGCATTTTGACATTTCAATATTACAGCAGTTAAAGGTTGGGCAGAAAGAGATGCTGATGTTGCATAATGCATACAAAATCCCTTCAAAAGCAGCAGTGTAAGAATAAGCCATTTCTTCATGAAACATAAATATTCTGATACTTTCAGAATGCAGCCATAGTTCATGGCAAGAAAAGTACTTTCAGACTGCAGTTGCTCTATATGGCAAGAAAAATCTTTCCTGAAGGTCAGCACTGTTCACTGCTGGGCACATGCAGATGTAGGGATATAAACCATACGAAAGTTGAATAGGCTAAGTCTGGCACAGGCAGTGATGTACAATAACCTTAGTAAGTTGTGTTGAGTTGCACATCTGAGTTGGAATGTTCATTGCCATAAATTGCTGGCATGATTGATGACCCTTGTCACATGTTCCTGTGCCTTTCTTTGCAACATCTTCGATATCCTTTTCATTCTTGACCCCATAGCAATGCTTTCTTTGTTCTTTTATAGCGCTAGCAGTGAGTTCAAGATTTTATGACTTAATGACCAGTGCTGTTCTGTCTTTACATTCTTCATATGTGGAGATCCTTGATTGAGTCAGCATTCACATGTGGTATGTAAAGCACTGCCCTCATTAATCTTTTGAATAGTGAAAGTGTATTTCTGCCATACTGCTGCTTCCATCATTGACCCCCAATTCTCAAAACTCATGACTTGAACAACATACTGATTCTCCTAGTTTCCAATCATGACATCAGGTCAGATATGTTGCAAACTAACACAATAATGGCTAAGAATATGTATCTCTTGACATTATTGTAGGCTACAGCAAAACTCCACGTGATATTTTGTGATGCAGCCAATTTTATTTTTGGACTTACAGATTATATTAAATAATGCAGCATAAGGTTCACTGTTTACAAAATGTATCACCCGATCCCACATGTCATGATGCATATGTCTGGTTATACAGTCATGTTGAATGACAGTGTCTATAACATCAGCATATGCCAGCATTTCAATAAAAAAATAATAACTTTTATTCTGTATGAAATGGTCGCACAGTAAGAAAGATGTCTGCAGCTGACTCATTTAAATATAGCGGCCAAAAGCAGCAGACCCGATGCATTAGCGGAAACAGATCTTCTTACACTGGCAATGTTATATATTAATCAAAAGTGTCAATACTGTAACACATATTGTCAGTATGCAAAGATTCCTCTAACTCTAAATCTATTACCATTACATCACCACGCCCGAGGAGAGAAACATTTCTCAGAAATTGTAAAGTAAATGTGAGCAGCTGATGCTAATAGACTTAACATTCTGGAATGATCTTCTTAATGCACATATTCAGCTTTTATGAATGCTATGATTTTGCTGTACTGTAAACATTTTACATATGCTATGAAAGGATTATTGGCAAAACAGGCAATGATGCAGTTAGACATTACTTAAAAAGATCTTTTTTTTTATCAAAGAAAATTTGTATAGTCTCTTACCTGCAATCATTGCAATGAAGTGACATTTTAACAACTCTCCCATTATACATCAGCTAAAAGGTGCTTGAACTGGAATTAGAGCCTATGAAAGAAAAGCTATTAGACAAACAAATACAATGAACAGCATTATGCCTAGTCACTCTGCGAAAGGATTCACCAGGCTCAGGAACAATCATGCTCCGTCAGTACACGATCTGTCATCACTCATTGTCTATTTCAAACTTGCATAAATCTCAGATACAGGGTTGTGACAACACTTTAGCAAGAATAGGAGGTAGTGTTTGTAAAACCACAGCTGTCAGTAAACTGCTTGAATTCAGTTGACATGAACTGTATACCATTATCTATAACCAGTTCAGTAGGTATTCTATATTTTGTGAACATGGATTTAAACATGGCTACTAGTTTTGTGCTAAACCCAGCTAATATATGTATTATCTCTATGTTACAAGAATACTAGTCCACTTCAATGAAATAACTTTGGCCTTCAAACCTGCTCAAGTCAGCAACTGTCATCTGCCGGAGACTTTGTGGTAAGGTTGTTGGTATTAATGTTTTTTGTCAATGAGATGGCTAATGGATTACACAGAATGTGCACTTTGATATGAAATTTGCAGTGTTTTAGTTTTGGCCACCACATTGACATTTTGACACTTTCTCAGCATTTTGACATCTTGGTGTCCTCTTTATATTTTTCCTAGAACTTCAACATGTTATGATAAGGGGACTACTATTCTGTCTTAATGCAGCTATAAGCCAAAATGCTCTTGTAGCTGTGCTCTGACTGTGTAAGACCTGTACATGAGATATACTGTTTGTGTCTAGCAATTCTGCCATCTCTCTAGAACACATTGGATAACAGCCTAAAATGTATGGTCATTTTTAGTAGCATGCTTTAAATTTTCTACCATCTTGGTAGGTACAGGTCCAGTTGTCATTATGTTCCACAGATACGTGGCAACATCTTTTTTGGTATCAGATAAAATTTGGTCATTTCTGGATAGCATGTCTGCTATGACTAATTGTTTTAAAGGCCCATTCATCACTCTGGCTTTGAACATTCTGTCTCATTAATAGCCTTTTCACATCTGGGTGGTACTCTGTATAGATAATAGGAAATAATCAGTGGAACAAATGGTTTCTGCTCAATCTGGAGGTGGAAACTTTCTAGTTCTAACAGGTATCTCAACATCTTGACAACCCAGGGACATATGCATGGATTCTTTTTGTAGACTTCAGTTCTGCATTTAATATAATAATTGTCAAACTTTTCCACTTGAAACTCTCCCAGCTTTCCGCTCCTGTTTCCACCTGTCAATGAATTACCAGTTTTCTGACCAATAGGAAACAGCAGGTGAAACTGGGGAAATTTACATCTAGCTATCACATGATTAGTACAGGTGCCTCCCAGGGATGTGTACTCTCCCCACTGCTATTCTCCCTCTACACTAATGACTGCACCTCTAAGGACCCCTCTGTCAAACTTATTAAATACACAGATGATACAACTATCATCAGGCTCATCAGGAATGGTGATGAGTCTGCATATAGATGGGAGGTTGAGCAGTTGGCCCTTTGGTGTAGTCAGAATAATCTGGAACTGAACACTCTTAAAAATGTGGAGATGACAGTGGACTTTAAGAGTGGTGCTACAATATTATCCCCCCTCTTTATATTTAATACTGCTGTGTCAGTTGTGGAATTCTTCACATTTTTGGGATCTATAATCTCCAGGGACTTGAAGTGGGAGACCAATGTAGAGTCCATCATAAAAAAGGCATAACAGTGAATGTACTGTCTGTGACAGTTGAGGAAGTTCAGCCTCCCATAGGAACTGTTGATTCAGTTCTATACAGCAGTCATTTAGTCTGTTCTCGGCTCATCCATAACAGTGTGGTTTCGATCTCTGTCTAATCATGACAAAAATAGGTTATATCAAATAGTCAGGTCTGCCAAAAATATAATTGGTGGTAGGTTGCCCTCCTTACAGGATGTGTACTATTCCAGAGTCATGAAAAGGGCAGGGAAAATCATCACAGGCCCTTCACATCCAGACCACCATCCTTTTGAACTATTGCCATCAGCCAGGCATTATACATTAATACACACCAAAACAAGCAGATATAAGAACAGATTTTTCCACAGGCCATCAAATTCATAGACAGTTAACTCAGCTTATTAGGCTGGGGTATTCTTTTTCCCAAACTTCTGAGGATTCTGCAGTATTGTTTACATATTGTTAATACTTGTTTCTTTATGAGTTTATTTCAGTATTTCTTTCACTGAGCTGCACTTTGTACCTTGCATGTATGTATATATATTTACATTTACTTTTTTTTCTTGTTCTTAATAGTTGCATGTAATTTGTTTGCCTTGTTCTTAATAGTTGTATGTATGTCATTTATGTAATTCATACTTGGAGAGTCAATGAAACCGGAGTCAAATACCTTCTATACATGCATACTTGGCCAATAAATGTGATTCTGATTCTGATAAACAATGGTACTTAATGCTTGGTCATCTGTTTAGAGTAATACAGCACCTAATCCATAGCTAATAGCATCAGTACTCAAAATATTTGGTTTGACAGCATCATAGTATGGTAGCAACTAATGCTTGGACATGACCTTTTCTCTATAACCAGGGTATATCTTCTTTTAACACATCAATGGATGTAGTACAGTTGATAGATGTGGTACAGATTTGCTGGATAGGCTAAACATGCTGAGAGTTTGTTTTAATTCAGTCATGCAAGATGGACTCTATACAAGGCTATTGTTCTGACCCTGCATACATCTTGTCTGATTCCACTGTTACTTATGTTGTGACCAAAGTAGTAAAGCTTGATATTTCCAAAGTAGCATTTGTCTTGGTTTAGCTTTTATTCAGAATCTTAAATAATCTGTAGCAGTGTCTCCAGCCCGGAGTCTTGTATGTCTTTATCTTTATCAAACGCCATCCATAACAACAACAGTACCAACATGCTCTTTTAGCAAGTCACTCATTTTTACATTGAAAAATTTCATATACTGCAATTACACCAAACCACAGCTTGTCAAAACAAAACCTTCACATCGGAGTAATTAATTTTTTAGTAATTAATTTGGACAGCACAGTAGTGCAGCAGTAGTGTTGTCGCCTCACAGCAAGTGTTTTCTGGTTTGATTCTTGGCTGGAGTGCCTTCTGTGTGGAGTCTGCATGTCTTCCCTGTGTTTGTGTGAGTCTTCTCTGGGTACTCCGGTTTCCTCCCACATTACAAAGACATACGTTGCATTTGGATTGTTTCTTCCTGGGCCTTTGCTGAAAATTGGCTTCATTCCAAGTTGGACTTTCCCGGTAAATAAATGTTAAATAAACACATTTTGCCAGCTTTTGGCTATCTTCCTTTAATGATATTTCTCAAAACTCACTGGAAGCATCTAATACGGAAATCACTTTTAAGACTGATTAGTTTGAGACTTTCTAATGTAGGTATAATTAATCTTTCTTACATAACTACACCATGAAGTGGCCGTAGAGCAAAATATATCTGTAAACTGCCATTTTTTTTTTATTTATTTCAGACATACACACCATTCAGTTTGTTTACCTGCATTCCCATTACACCATATTTTACAATTTAAAAAACTCCTAAAATCACACTTGATAGACACATGGCTCTGTTCTTGCAACTGTCCTGGATAGGCCTTACCTCAGCCTCTTTAACTAATTATTGCTCATTGAGTGTTATCCTACAACAATATTTGTCCTCGTCTATATGTAAACTAGTTATCTTTTTCATTTATATTGTATATATTCATGTATGATGTGTGATGTAAATGCTTACTTCTAAAGAATTGTATTTATCATCATTATGTTCAGTAACTGCTGTTTGTGAATAGTCAACTTCTGCAGTGTTTGTATTTCTTATAACTGGAGCTTTTCTCCCCGGGCCTCCAAAGAAAAAGGACCTGTGTGCAGCCATACTTTCCCAGTAAACAAATGTAAAGTAAAATAAAATAAAAATAAATAAAATGTTTTTTGCATTTTTTTTGATTTTTTCCTCTACTTTAGACAGCATAGAAAATTACACTCTTCTGCATGCTGGCAAGGCACATGGAACAGCATTCAGCTTTAACTTTATCTTTAATGGTTCATAATTAAGCAGACCAGCTTTGCAAAACATATTCATATTGATGTTGGCAGTCAGTCCCATTTCACATTCTACAGTTCTGCTGAGCAGATTGTTTGTGTACAGACTATCCAACATGTAAACTGAGAACTCAACATTTGCCCCTTTCACACAGATAGGCTTTAAATCCAGCAATGTACTTAAGCTCATCTGTAGGACTACATTTCTGTCTTTACTTCATGCATGTGTGGGTAACACAATGCATTTCTATAAGTTATTCATGATATCACAGTTACCAATTCTTTGTATTTCCAAGAATAAGGAGTTTTCCTGAGCATATCTAAACAATCCTACTTTGGTTTAAGATTTACTGTGGAGCTGACTGGTAAGAGAAGTTTTATTTGAATTTATATTTTATTTGTTATCACTGTTTTTCACTGTTTGCAGGTGGGAAGGGATAGCTTGTTACAAGATTTACTTTGATTCGTGTTGTGGTGTTTTACATTTAATTTCACTGTTGATTGTTAAAAAAGTGATAGGTTTTAGACAGGCAAACTTCAGCCACCCCAAGGGGCCTAGACAGCTATAAATTCACATAGGCTGCCGAGAAGAAAATCCTGAGCATATCTAAACAATCCTACCTTGGTTTGTGATTTATTAATCTTTACTGTTAAAAAGAAGTGTGACTGTGAGTGATAGTTATTGATAGTGATGTAAAGGAATTGCAGCTTCTGTCTGGCTTGCAGAAAACTGTATGGTCAGAACAACCCTACTGTACTTACTTTAGTATTTAGTTGTATATTGCTCATGTGATTTTTTTTTTGTCATAGAAGTTGATTTAAGTTCTCTTTGAATTCTGTGGTTACTGATTTTGATTATTCTTTTCTTTTACAATATTTTATTCATTTGAAGTGAATATGGATTCCTTCAATAAGTATGCGATTAACAATTTGCAAATGCACAAATATCTTGTACAGTGTAATAAATGCTATGCATATTTAAAGATAACAGCTGATAACACTGGTGGTCTGTGTTCCTCATGTCAAAAGTTGGATGATTTGTTTACCATTGTTAGAAGTAAATCTAGACTTGATGATGGTTGCACTTTTGCAATTGGCATGGCTTGGAGAACTGTTGTTTCATATATTAATGACTGGACTGGTGAAATAAATATCGTTAGGCAAAGAACAAATAGAACACATTTAGGAAATGATGCATCTATTGTCTCCAAAGATCATTCAATCCCCATGAAATAAGACTATGCACCTTACAACTTTGGAATTCTAGATGCAGGTATTCAGCAATCTGAGGATACAGTTTGTTTAGAAAGAAACAAAAAAAAAGAAAGAGAGGAAGAAGTTCACAACAAATAACAAGGAAGAAAAATAAACTGATTAATGACTGTAAAGGAAAGAGAATACATAGTAAAAAGGACACTGCTTTGTTATGTAACATACATGTTAAAGTGAATAATATTTTTCTATCAGAAAACCTTCAGTCTACAGAAAAAAGCATCATTTTCCAAAAGAGAAGGTAGAAAAAAGAGGCAAGGGGCAAGTGAAAAGGAAGAAATCAAAATCGGGCATGGAAGGACTGAAGAACATTACTGTAAGAAAAAGAAGAGAAAGACAGGTGTTGACTACATGGCTCAAGTTGTGGATTTACAATGCCAGCTGTATGAGAATTTAATACACAATGAAAACAGTGGGATTAATAAGACTAATGGTGATGAAGATCTATCCTTTGCAACAATAAATAGAGCAAATATTACTGTATTAGAAGATGAAGATTCTTTAGAGCTGGCCAGCAAAGATATTCTTGTAAGTGGAGATTTAATTATTAGAGTAACTGATACTTATATTTGCAGAGATGATAATGAACATCAAATAGTGTTATGCTTGCCAAGAGCAAAAATAGAAGATGTAAAACAAGTCTTGGAACGCCTTAATATAAGGAAATACGGATCCATTTTTATTCATGTTGGTACAAAGGATATCATCCGCAAGGATTCTCTTACTGTTAGTAGGGAACTGACAGCCTTCAAAGATAGTACAGCTTGTACTGGTGTTAGGATGTATTTTTCACAAATCACCTATAGAATGGATAGTCAGGTCATTGTGAATGAAAACATTTTTGGGGTAAATACCTACATGGAGAAAATGTGTTGTTTTAAAAAATGGAAATGTGTAGAGTATCCAAACCTAGTTTTGGGCACATGTGTTCAGACAGGATGCAATGTATTTATCAAGATCAGGGAAAAGAATTTTTGCAGCAGATATTTTGCAATATTTGACAAACACTAGGCAGGGTTTTTGCCAGGTCAAAAATTTTACAGTTCACGGATAGCAGCAATTGATGCATCTTTGATGGTTGTTAATGCTAGGAGCATTAATAATAAAGTTTTTTTTAATTGGAAAATTGCTACATTTCCACAGGATTGATGCTGTTATGGTTTGTAAAACATGGTTAAAGAACAACGACTGGAAACCAGTTCTGTCAGGGTATAAATGGCTTTACTGTAACAGACATTCTAACAGAAACTGAGACGGAGGTGTTATAATAGGGATTAAAGATAATTATAAGACCTGTGATTATTACATGTTCAGTGATAATACCAATACTGTAGATTGTGTAACTGTGGCAGTAAAGACAACCCTGGAACATATAACAATTGTTGGAGTGTACAGACCACCAAAGTCAAGTGCTGATGACCTAGAGGAATTCATACATTTCTTGTATGAAACACAGGAGGGAAGAATAATATTAGCTGGGGAATTAAATTTACCAGAAACAGATTCAACAATGTTAGTAAGGAAATTATTCACAACATATATTCAGGAGCAACGATTGCTTCAGATTGTAAAAAAAAACCTACCAGGGGACGGAACATGCTACACATCGTTTGTGCTCCTAAAAAAAATTACTGTTACTTCAAGTCAAGATTTACCATCATCGTTATGCAGTGTCATGGGGTTATAAAGGTTAATTTTTTGCTAGATAATTCTGCCAAACTGAAATCTAACCAGTGCACAGAAGGTTAATTGCAGATTATATGGAAGCAAAATATTCACTATGTAATATTAATTGGAGTGAGATGTTCAGTGGAAAAACTGCAGATGGAAAGTTTTGAAAGAGAAATTGTTTGAGTATAAAAAATCAAAAAGATGTTTAACATCAGGATCTAGGCATGCAACATTAGGGGGATATATTTCCATAAAAACAAGATATCTGATTAAGGTAAGAGACAAAAAGTATAAGAAATGGAAGAGAGGTTGAAATGAAATAAACAAGCTGGACAAACAGATTAAGCATAGTGTGAGACAAGATCAAGAAAAATTTGAAAAAAAAAATGATATAAAGATATTGAGCATAATAGGACACATTTTTATAGATACATAAGATATGGGAGGAGTAGACACGCAAACTGATAAACTGTGTGCAGATTCTAAAATGTATTCTCATACACAACAGATTATAGATATATTTACAAAATGTTATGCAAAACAGTTTGGCTCCACAAAAGGGGTGATAAGTTGCCCTAGTGACATCCAGGTAACCCCAGACATTGGAATCAGATTAAATTATATTGAAAAACAACTGCATAAAATGGATCCAAACAAAGCACTGGGAGGAGATAGAATTAGTAACAATGACCTGAGAATACTTCAGCAAGAACTTATGGTACAATTCTATCTATTATTCACTAAGTCATATAAATATGGGAAGATTCCTCAAAATTGGAGACATGCATTTAGTAAACCTGTCTTTAAGGGAAAGGGGAGTAGGACAAACCCAGAGTCATATAGACCCTTAAGTCTACTTTCATGTTGTGGAAAAATAATGGAGAAGATAACATTGGATAAGTTATAGGCTGGGACTTGAAACCATATATCAGCATGCATATGTTGAAAATAGATCTATTACCACCTGTAACATGATGTTCTATAACAATATAATAACAGCTATGAATGAAAAATTGTGCTGTGATATAATTTATATAGATTTAACTTCAGTATTTGACAGGGTCATACACAAAACACTGATCAATAAATTAGTACAACTACGTATTGATGTACTATTGATAAGATGAATAGCTGCATGGCTTACAATAGGACATGGCAAGCATCATAGAGCAACTGGACAGGTGAAATCCTTGGTTACAGTCAGGGTGTCCCACAGGGCTCTATCCTAGGCCCTTACTTATTTAGACTGTATTTTTCAGACCTTTTTCATCTGAGATTTTCTACAGTCTATATGCAGATGACCTGAAATTGGGTTCCAGATAAGGCATGTCTGCAAAATAAACTGACTAAATTGACCACTTGGGCACTGGAGAATAATATGCTGATAAATACATCAAAAACTAAGCATATGAGATATGGGAGACATAAACTGAAAGGTGAAGAATACAACACACAGTGATTAAAACTGTAGACTTATTTAAGGACCTGGGAATATGGGTAGATCCTGCGTTGAGTTTTTCTAATCATATTAACCAGTTGGTTAATGATATTTATAGAACTATAGGTTGTATAAAAAGATTTATAAAGTTTAGGAAATCAAAAATGATGAAGTCATTTTTTTGTTAGTTACATTAGACCCAAACTTGAGTATGGAATAACAATATGGAAACCCTATAAGAAAGCAAGCACTAGTAAACTGGAAAGAGTACAGTGGAAATATACTAAGGGCATCCATGGATGTGAAAATTTAAGTTATTATGAAAGACTAAAATATTTGAACTTGTACTGTGTCTCTTACAGATATCTAAGAGGAGATCATATTCACGCATATAGGGCATTTAGAGACAATGGAGAAGTACAGAGAAGGTCATAAGGAGTTGCATTGTCTTTGTGGACTTAGAGAAAGCATATGACAGGGTGCCTATAGAGGAGTTGTGGTATTGTATGAGGAAGTCGGGATTGTCAGAAAAGTATGTAAGAGTGGTACAGGATATGTACGAGGATAGTGTGACAGCTGTGAGGTCTGCAGTGGGAGTGATGGATGCGTTTAAAGTGGAGGTGGGATTACATCAAGGATCAGCTCTGAGCCCTTTCTTATTTGCAATGGTGATGGACAGATTGACAGACGAGATCAGACAGGAGTCCCCGTGGACTATGATGTTTGCAGATGACATTGTGATCTGTAGTTAGAGTAGGGAACAGGTGGAGGACACCCTGGAGAGGTGGAGATATGCTCTAGAGAGAAGAAGAATGAAGGTCAGCAGGACTAAGACAGAATATATGTGTGTGAATGAGAGGGAGGATAGAGAAATGGTGAGGATGCAGGGAGTAGAGGTGGCAAAGGTGGATGAGTTTAAATACTTGGGATCAACAGTTCAGAGCAATGGTGCATGTGGAAGTGAGGTGAAGAAGAGAGTACAGGCAGGATGGAGTGGGTGGAGAAGAGTGTCAGGAGTGATTTGTGACAGACGAGTACCAGTAAGAGTGAAAGGGATGGTCTACAAGAGGGTAGGCAGACCAGCTATGTTATATGGGTTGGAGACAGTGGCATTGACAAAAAGGCAGGAGTCAGAGCTGGACGTGGCAGAGTTAAAGATGTTAAGATTTGCACTGGGTGTGATGAGGGTGGACAGGATTAGGAATAAGTATATTAGAGGGTCAGCCCAGGATGAAAGGTTTGGAGACAAAGCCAGAGAGGCAAGATTACGTTGGTTTGGACATGTGCTGAAGAGGTATGCAGAGTATATTGGGAAAAAGATGCTAAAGATGAAGCTGCCAGGTAACAGGAAAAGAGGAAGGCCTGAGATAAGGTTTATGGATGTGGTGAGAGAGGACATGTAGGTGGTTGGTGTGACAGAGCCAGATGCAGAGGAAAGGAAGAAATGGAAACAGATGATCCACTGTGGCAACCCCTAACGGGAGCAGCCGAAAGAAGAAGGAGAAGAGACAACTACCTCTGGGAATGTTTGGGGTTATAAAACTACCACAGAATCATCAGACAAGCTATGTACAAGTTTCTATAGGAATTAAAAGTGTACTAATTTGTTCTCTGACAGAGTAGCTGATGCATGGAATGGACTAGCAAATTACATTAAAGCAAGTATTAGTTTAGATATTTTTAAGAACAGCCTGGAAATTTATTATGGGAACAAGTGTTTTGGTATACTGGTAGGCTAGAAGGGCATTAATGCCCGTGCTTGAAATATTTGTATGTAAGTATGTACTTGCCAGTCTCATTCAGTATTGGGAATTCTTGTTACTGAACTCAGGAAAATTCTTTCTAAATATTATATTCAGTTGTACTGTAACAAGTAACTTTCTTGTACTAATGACAACAAAATGTCCGAGCATTTTACATCTGTTACACCCTATACCTCATGCTGCACATGGCTCTAACTCACATGATTGTCGGTGCATCTTACCCATTTTGCCAGACTTACACTCATTCTTTGTACATGATTACTTTGCCTAATTTTTCATCACTTTTTGAACTTGCCATTTTCTCTGCATTTCACCTCATGTATATTATTTAAAATATTTAAGCTGGTATTTCATTTCTTTACCAGTTCTGATTCTCTGGTGAATTATATTGCATTTGTAATGTAAAATTCTCTTCAAGTTGTAACTTTAGAGACAATTCTGTATCAGCCAGCCCTGCCACAGTTCTGTTTCTGATCTGTTCATCTTTCATTTCATTAAATTCACAATTTTTAACCAGTTCATATAAGGACCTTACAAAATGTTCAAGAAATTGATACATGGCTGCATGACCTTTGGTATATAAGACTTCTGTTTTGGCAGAAAATGTTCATTGGGCTTACAAATTACAAACTTGCATGTATCACTCTTGCTGTCTAAGAATGGAACCGAACTATATATTGCATCTACCTTTGCTCATGAAAGACAAGAAAGCATTTACCTGAATTTCTTTTGGTTTTATTCCAGCTTGATTGCTACTCAAAACTATGTTAACCACTGCCTCCATGCTGGCCAGGCAAATAGCTTTGATAAGTCAAATGGCTCATTTGGATTAAATGTTATTTTTTACAAAAAAAATCTAGTTTTTTGGACTGAATTACTTCAAACCAGTAAAATGTCTACTCCGTTAGGCAGCACTACTTGTTTTCAAAAAAACAGCTTTTTTCTGGATTTGCATATACAATTTGACTTGGTATGTTTTTTGACAGGAGTAGCATTTTAATTTTCTATTTCCTGAAGTGAATCTCACTTCTGACTCCATGCCATGAGGCATGCATCTGTTTACCTGGTCAAGTAAAATGGCAACTTCACTAACATCAGGAAACACCAGCATTTAAAAAAAAATTTAATTTTTACTCTGTAAAATATAGCGGCACAGTAAGAATAGTGTATCCACTCTGTCCCCACGATTATACTTGCAACAGACATTAGACTAAATGAATTATGTGCTATATTGCTTAAAATGGCAGTGCTATGCATTTGTCTTAAAGTGGTAATGCAATAACACATATTTAAAACATATAGACACACGCGCGCACACACACTCACAGACACACACACACACACACACACACACACACACACACGCACACACTCATTGTTTGTATTGGTGATGTTTTTAATTTGATTTCATGTTATTAGAATGGGTTCTACTTAAAGTTGCTTCAATGAATAACAACATCCTCAGTTAAAAACATAATGAAGCAAGGGTTCTGTATGTAAATTAAATACATATGGTCAGAATGGCCATCACTGTCTAGCTTCAAGTACTTTTCACCTTCCCTACACCAATGAATTAGAATAGATAAGAAATAAAATGAAGCAATATTATTTATAAATGTCAGTGTTTCAGGACCTAGGTAGGATCATGTAAAGAGCTCTGCCCATGATTGTCCTTGTGTAAAAACTGTGCCACCAAAATAATAATTCACTGGCATTTTAAAAGTACTTACTCTGATAAATTAACAATAGTTGTTATCCTACTTGATGCATTAGTTGCTCTAATATAGGGGTCATTCTTCTTTAAACATGTATTATACTCTTCCGTTTTCAATATCAGATT
Source organism: Protopterus annectens (assembly GCF_019279795.1). Classification (NCBI taxonomy): domain Eukaryota; kingdom Metazoa; phylum Chordata; order Ceratodontiformes; family Protopteridae; genus Protopterus; species Protopterus annectens. The sequence goes on along the minus strand of NC_056732.1, from coordinate 287,047,574 downwards.
GTTGTTCCTAATATTACTATATAAGATGTTTCTAAGATTTTATTCTTTTGACCTGTTCTATGTCAGTACTGAGTCTCCTAACACTTTTATGTAGAGCTTCTCCTTCACTGAATTGATCCTTCTAGTATAATATTTTTGTTCTTTCCCCATCTTATAAAAATTTGCCCAAGTTAATATACAGAAATAAAGAGTTCAGTTTGTTTGACTAGTATACATAAATCGTGATTTTCCTCTTTTCCCTTAAAGTCAGTCTATATATTCCACATGCATAATGTTTGATTGTGGCCCATAATACTGCACATGTATCTATGTCTAATTTTTCCTCAGTCCATATAAACAGCTTATCTATATATACTTGAAGTAGTTTGATTTCATTGATTGTTATAATTATCCAACTGATTTTTGAATCATTGACAAATTTCTAGACCCAGCATTTTCTTCTATGGTCATAGTATTCATAAAGATGTTGAACAAAATAGGACTCATCTTTGAACCCTGTGATGCACTTCTTCTTCTTGTAAAACCTGTGTTACTGCCTCTGACTTTAACATAAAAATATGTACCTAACTCTGTTCTGTAAAAAGTTATCAAATGCAGGATTATCCCTTGACATTACCCATTACAGAATATGTCTTTATTTTATACCAGCTTTTAACACTAGCTCTAACAGCACCCCTTCTAACATTTTTCCAAATGTTGATGTTATTTGATCTACCGTCTTAAAAAACAAGAAAATAATATTTTTCCCTGAATTTCAAGATTTCCTGATATTCATATGTTAGACTGATGCTAAGTGTATATCTATTTTCTTTATAAATAATCAGTTCAGACTTATCCTGCTGAACACTGTAGTCTGATTTTTTTTTTCTTCTGTGACTGTTCTTTCCTCAAATAATCAGGCACCGTATAGGTTCCATGATAATGGTCTTCATCTGCATCACATGCACACCTTTAATTTGATATTCAAAAAATTCTACAACTACAGTTATTATATTATTGTTTATTTTAATAATACCATTGCACCTTGTGTATCATTATAATTTCTGATAATTTCTGCTATGAGTACAAAATACTTTTTAATTGCTTTCAGTATTGTAACCAGCAATTTTTCATCACTTTTTTACTGCCCCATGACCTTATTATATGCATATAATTCTGGCCGTCCTTTTTGTGAACTTATTCAGACTAGTTTATGGCCATGACGCCCTTTTTCTTTTCCTACCCCTGTCTGTATTTGCTAGCAGTATATATTCCTTAACCAACCTCTTTAATTTAGAATTCAGAATATCCTAACATGCATCTGCTGATTTATTATGAAATTTTCTTTCCATGCTTATAGTTCTTAATTTATTTACAATATAATTCTTCTTACATAACAATGGTTGATGGCTGACATTTACACTGGTCTGGCATCCAATGTTCTTCAAATGCCAAACAGCATTAACATAGTCTGAGCTACCAATGTTTGCCCAGGCAATATTTAGTATTCTTGTATCTTGTCTTTTCAAGACCACATCCCATAAATTTAAAGGAAATTTTGGTGTTTTATGAATCTAAAAAGAAAGTTGCAATTTATTATATCAAATGCTTAAAAAGTGTCAGTGGAAAAAGAAAAAAATATCTTTAGGTTATCATAATTTGAACAATGTCTGTAAGATCAATGTTTGAGTTTGAGTTTGACATATAGCTGAAAATCCAGATGGGAAGAATGAATGAAAGATGGGTAAAATTGTTTTAATTTGTAGTGGTAACATACATGCAACATTTTAGATTTAAAAATATTGGAGTGATTATTGTTTGACATATGAATTAATATCGCTATGGTATCCACTAGTATTAATTGTAATGAGAATTAATTATGTATACTTCAATAAAACTGCAACCCTGCGCATGGTTTGCATGAACATATTGTTCTCCTTTCTTGAATCTAATTGAAGTTTGCACACACATATACTTCATTGATGGTTATAATGTAATGAGAATAAACCTTGGAATACCCTAGATTGTAATGTATATGCAGTCATGTACATTGAATGTAAATGTGAATTATATTTTACTCTTTTTGCATTAGCAGAGATGTTTAGCTATCTCTATATATTGTATGCATCTTATGTGTATATATTTGTCCATTGGAGTTCTTCTCTCTGGGCCTCTGCTGAAAACAAGCATCATTGCTCATTCAGGCTTTTCAGGCAATGAAATGCAATAATTAAATAAACATTTCTGCATGAATATACTGGAAAAGTTGTAACAAAAAGTTGACTTTTTGGTTTGCATTTTATTTATATAAATCTGCAGTATAATCATTAGGCCAGAAGCCTTATTTAATTTAAATTTTCTTATAGTTTAAAATATATCTTCATCTTTATAGAACACTTAGCATTTCAATTTTTTGTAGCATGCTTTGTGGACATTAACAGTTTAGTAAGTAAAAAAGTGTCAGTTTGATGCTTGGTAACGTTTTAACTGCAATAACTAGAAAATGTCTCTGAACATGCTATGAAAATATGAACAGCATTATTTGACTATTTTATAGCACCCATCTTGATCAATAATAAGGCATTGTTTGACTTCTGTCGCATAATTATTGTGAAAAATGGCATTTGTGGCAATTCAGAAGTCCCCAACAAATTTAATTCTGTCCATAAAACCTGCCTATTAATTAACTGACAACTGATTTGAAGCCTTTGAAATTTATTCTTAGTGAGACTCTTCACAATTCAGTAATTGTAAATCTGTCAAATCCATCATAGTGTTGTGTTCAAATCTGTTAATGACTTTTATTCATTTTATAGAGTATAGCTTTATTTCTTTGCATAGTCTCAAAAGTATAGCCTTATTTCTTTGCATAGTCTCAAAGTATAAATTTAAATGAGATGCACCTAATATCTAGTGCAGTTGAATAATCAGATAGTTTTCTAATTTACTCTGCTGAGCAAACCTGTGCTCCAATACAGTCTTAAATTTGCAGAATATAGGAACTAACTCTTCAGCTGCTGAATAAATTGTGAATGGGTTTAACAAATTAATATTTAGGTTGACTTCTGAGTAACATGTGAAACAAAGCTTGCATCAATACAGCTAGCTTTAAGAAACAGGATTAAGCGCATAGAAATTTAAAAAATAAATATATATATATATATATATATATATATATATATATATATATATATATATATATAAGGGTCTACTTCATGTCATTGAAAACTCATTTCACTGAAAGTTAGCTTCCTGCGACCAATTCACTGAAAGCTCACTTCAATGAAACTCATTTCACTGAAACGCATTTAGTTGAAGGTTATGGCTGGCCTTTTCCCCACTGTAGTGCAATCCTGGAGTTAGTATATAAAGTAAGAGGGTGTGTGGGGGGGTGTAGCTCCCCTCCATATTGCAAACAAAGCATACAGATGGATGCTTACAAGTGCAATTAATATCTTTCCAGAAGACAACATATAACCAAACTATGTGGGTGGCTTCGCCCCCACACCCACAAATGTGGGGGGCTGTGCCCTCCCACACCCCCCCCCTTACTATATATACTAACTCTCTGGATTGCACTACAGTAGGAAAAAGGCCATATATAACTTTCAACAAAATGAGTTTCAGTGAAATGAGTGTTCAGTGAAGTGAGCTTTCAGTGAATTGGTCCCAGTCATTTGAGTTTCAATGAAATGAAGTAGACCCATATATATATATATATATATATATATATATATATATATATATATATATATATATATGTATATATAGTCTAAACAATGGCTTGTGTAGAAATGAAATGAAAAAATGGATTACTTTCTGAGAATGTCTGTTGAAAAGGGTCTATAAATCTTTATACATACATTAGCACATCTGTGATAGTAAATATTGATTTATTCTTAAATTTGACAGTAGCTTTTATGCCCAACTGAAAATTCTGGTCAGTATTTATGTTTTCTGCTTAGCAAATTTATTTAATATGTGGATTACAATTGATAAGAATTCTAATTCATTTTCTGAAAGAGCAGAAATGTTTACCAACAAATTAGTTTATCAAATACCTATTATCTAATGACCACTAAATAGTATCAACCAGTTAAATTTTGTCCTGACATGCAGAATTTCTATTTTATTAATACTTTAACAAGACTACTACTTAAGCTTACTTACATAATCAACTGACTTAATTTGCTTCATTTTAATATTTTATCACTGATCTCAAGGCATTTCTTGTAACATGACAACATGGGAAAGGCTACTACATTAAAAAAGATGTAAAAAATAACCCCCGGGATTCATGAACCTTGTGCCAGGCGCACGCATGGCGTAGGCGCCACAACGCCAGACATGGCCACCGAGCGATTCAGGTACGATCCAAACCCACGTGCATCAGCAGCGTACACCGGAGTTGCGCCGCCTCTGGCGTAGGTATGTTAAATACCCCATGTGCGGTGTTGCACCATGCAAATGAAGGCAAGTAGCGATTCACGAAGTGGCGCGGGAGTAGCATAACAGCACGGCAATGTAAACCAAAAAAAACGGTTTACATATATCCAAACATGACATAGGAGTAACGGAAGGCTGCCAACGTCATGTGTCATAGTGGTGCAACATGGCAATGTGGAAAGAAACCGAGAATGTCAAAGGAAAACATGCAGAAAATGTAAATAACGACATAAATGTCAAGTACGCAAAAACCACAGCAGAACCCCAGGACATGTCCGTGGAAGGTGAGGAACAATGAAGTAATATGACAATGCCATAAAAGAGCAGTATAAGACACATCAGCATCACAGCCACAATACACCATAGTATGAATGGAAAGCCACAACCACAGCCCAAGGGTTGCCAAGGAGTGGCGTCGGTGTCTGGCGCCGTAACCATGTATTAGTAGTCAATGCCATGCAAATGAGGCAGATAATACTGAATCGCAAAACCCCCGCCGGTGTAAGGCTGCACCAAATGCGCAGCGGTAAAACACCGAGGAGTGGCCTAGAGGGAATACCTGTCAATCGCAGAGGGGTGTGCCACTGTAGGAGGAAGCACATTGGAGCCCAGCAAACCTGGGCTGTACAATGCACATCACAGCATCAGGACCGGCGTGTGAGGAAATAGATGCGCTGAGAGTATACAATGCGTGCACAGATGCATGTGCACGAGGATGACTACGTTCCCCAAACCAGTCATGTGACGGCCGCCCCATCAACAACCATGGATACAGGAAGGTGATGCGGAGAATATGAGGAAATGCGGAAGCAGTGTAATTGGAGTCGTAATGAGCAATCAACACCAATCAACCGACGGAGGGCAATCCGCAGCTGACAACTCTGCATGCAGAAATCTGCAAAACGGGAAAGGGGAGGAATATGAATGCAAAGAAAGTAGTGGATGTTGCAGAAATGCAAAGAGCGAAGAACGGATACAGCACAGCCAAGGAGAGAGTTAGCATAACGGCGGCGGCAGACAAAATGCATGACATGTCATGTGCCTGCAGGATGCACTCCCGTAAATAGTAGGTGCAACGTGCAGAAACAGTAAAGTAAGGTGTAAAGCTAAACCAATGCAGGCAAGTGTAATGTAACACCAAAGGCAACAGCGTTGCAGTGCCAACGGTAGATAACCCACAGATACGGCAGCAGAGACACACCCAATGACATCACCGGGTGTACAGCACAACACTATAAAGTGGGAATGCACACAACACACAGCGCGAATTCCCAAACGCTGTGCCTTACGGTGTAAACACACGGGGAACTTTTAAAATGTATATGTTGGGTGCTGCCGTGGATGTGATGCATCAGCATGTGTTAGAGACAGACGGAGTTGCGGAGGAGGGTGCCGACAACTACCGGAGGCCTCAGAGGAGAAGGAGAGTGTTCAGACCAAGGGTGACCTACCAGGGCTGCAAGACCTGGAGATAGTAGAGCGTTACAGGGTGGACAGGGACACGTTACAGCAAATAGTGGAGCTGTGCCGCCAAGCCTGAGAACAAGAGACAACAGAGGGAGCCCATCCCAGTGGACACAAAGGTATGTGTAAGCTTGCGAATACTGGCAACAGGTACCTTTCAAAGGCCAACCGGGGATATAATGGGCATCTCACAGGCATCAGCATCCAGGGTACTACACCAGTTTCTGGATGCCATGTTACGACATGCCCATGAGTATATATACTTCCCCAGATCTCAGGAGGAGTTGGCTAGCAATATGCGCCACTTCCACCGTGTGGCACAATACCGGAGGTACTGGGTGCGATAGACTGTACGCACATAGAAATCAAGTCACCACCGGTGAGCAGGGTAGACGCTACATAAACCGCAAGGGATTCCCCTCCATCAATTGCCAGGTCGTGTGCAATGCGCAGGGCATTATCATGGATGTGTGTGCTGGCAGCCCCGGAAGCTACCACGACTCCCATATCTGGCATGCCTCACAGCTGTATCAGGTGTTCGCCAGGGGGGACATCACACAAGGTCACCTTGTGGGGGATGCTGGCTACGCATTGGAGCCGTGGATGATCACACCCATCAGAAATGCACACACACACACACATGCAAGAACGCCATAATGAGGCACACGCACAAACCAGAATAATCATAGAGCGTGTGTTTGGGATGTTGAAATCACGGTTCAGGTGCTTGGATACATCTGGTGGAGCCTTGCAGTACTCTCCAGGCACATGTGCCCACATATTCATAGTATGTGCTATGCTACATAATATGATCCTGCGGAAACAGCTGCCGCAGGGACATAATGGTGTAGGGCCACCAAGCCCGCCACAACTGCCAAGGCAAGCACAGGCACAGGGTGTTCAGCACCATGAACACACTGTGCCAGCCCCAGTAGGCAGATGGAGGCGTACCCAATATGCCTATGCCTTGGCAAAGAGGGAACGTATAGCACATACTCTGACAGCGTAGGCCCCATGGACTGACACCTCCCTACCTGCACACACAGTGAAATGGACGGCACACAAACATGTCCGCCCGTAATGTGTACTGTATGGGCGGTCCCATGTGTGACTCCAACATAGGTAGCACCCAAACACTGCACAACAAACAGCCAGCGGAGCATGGAACGCCAACACCTCAACCGCACGCGGGTCCGACAGCAGACGGCGTAGCCGTATGCTGCCACGTTACGCAAGGTGTCTACATATGTACATATGTGCATACACAAATATGGATATAGATATCATTACACACGAGAAATATATGTACACATACACAGATATAAAGTACAACAAGTTAAACAGGGAATCACAGGGATGCAAGGTTACAGATGCAGTAAGATGCGAACTCTCAACATAGTAAACATACTGAACGACAACCTGACTATCCGGGAGGGTGGACAGAGCAGGGAACGCCACCCATGGAAAGGTCAACCCACCTAAATGCATATTCGCCATTCGGGATGATCGCCAGGCCACGATACAGTAACAGGACATGTGTGTGTAATATTCTTAGGATATGAGGGCGGAGGTAGACACCGCCGCCGGCTATGTGGCCAATGTAGGTACTGTGTGCAACCGTCCCTGCGAAAGCGGCAGTATGTCTATGTGTGAGGTGAGGGTGTCGTGTGTTCCGCTGTGCCAGTGTAATGTGTGTGACACTATAAAATGTGTATGTAGGTGGCATGTGACAGGCGGAGTGGAATAACATGTGTAGGCATACAGTATAGGAACCACAGGCGTATGTATAGCAGTACCCACAAAGTAGTACTGAGAGCTCCTCACTGGCTGGGCGCGTGGCGACGTAAAACGATGCAAATCGAAAATGTCCCAGAATGTACCACAGGAGTATAGCCAACATGACATGCAAAGGACACATGTACAAACCATCAGCGTATGTATGGCGCCGACATGTTAATTCCAATACGATATATCGGCAACGTTACGCAGCAATAGTTATGTACCGCAGAAATACGCATGTGCTACCCCGGCACCGATCGTGGACACGTATCGTCCCATAAACACCGCTGTGTGTTCTACGAGTGTTAAACAAGCAATCGCCACCCGAATAGGTGGCAACCGGTAGCATACAGGCCCTCCCAACTACAGGACCACAATGACCGTAAATATCCGTGACAAAATGCCAAGGGATAGTTGTCACGTACGAACAGCTGCAGATATACTACCGATGTGATGGAGGAATACATGCAGGAAGCACACAAGCAGGCGGTACCGACAGCAGATGACATCAACAAAACCTACACTCCTAGAACAACAGACAGGTAACTTGTAACTCCCCAGGCAGGGATGGAGCACACACAGAACAA
>NC_056732.1:286984725-286999209 GCF_019279795.1 Protopterus annectens | reverse complement strand
TGTACACTACAGGGCATTTCCATCACTATGGTCCAATATTCTATACATACATGGGTGCTGAGGTCATGCTTTTAAAATGTTTTCCCATGAGAATAACACAGCCTTGCAAGGCACCTGGTCAATTACAGTGTCCTTCTGTAATTGTAGCTGTTTCAAGGACCCTGGACTGTTCGATACAATAGTCAGTTCATTTCTTAATACGTTCCTTTGTCTCTCTGGTAAGGAGTTGTACTCTATCTTCGATAGAGCTCACAAGGCCATCCTCCTCAGGGGAAGGGGGGATGTTATGCATGTACATACATTTATTTTTCTGTAACCCAGCAGATAATTAATGCTGAGAGACATAGGCCTGCTGTACTGGTTACTGCCAGGGTCAGAGTTCGATCACACTGCAGCTAAGCTTCACCAATTACATGCATGATCATTTCTACTGCCATATTGTACGGTACAATTCAATGCATTATATAGTATTTTGCTTCCAAAATGGCACTTCATATGTGTTTCTATATATATTTTTCTAACAACATCCATCCGGCCATATGCATGTTGTTCCGTCCTTTACCTTGACCGTGTGTATTTGGCCGTCCGGCAATGCTACTCTCCACATGTGATGTCCCACCTTCCCCTTCTGTGGACGTCCTGTTTGGTAGGCACATGTTCCGCTATATGTGTTTGACTTCTCTGCATAGCTAATCATCGATGCGGTGGTTCAACAACCCGACTTGTCCACATGTGTACAGTTATGTGCACCGTGGCGTGTGCAAACCTATATGGTTTGGACGGGTACATACCACATGCGGGATGTACACATTCTGCAGACACATTCACATGCAGCCATTTCCATATCTGTACCTGAGGTGGGTTGGTGACATGTGGGGTACATATTTTCCCGCGTGGCACTGCCTAACACAATACTTCTTACCACATTTCAGGTATGCCCATTGTGTGTAGGTGTGTAGCTGCACAAGGATGCTAGCTGGTTTGGGTGCACAGGTACATGGGTGGGACTTACATGCTACAATGGGGATATTGTGTATTACATCTGCATGCATGGGTTCTGCTTCTGGATATTACACTTAGACATACGCCGTCCTGTGTATGCGACAAACACGTTGCTGGGTGTGGGACATGTTGCTATGCACATGTTTGCCTGTGTTTAGGGTATCTTGGTTCCTTCCTGTTGTTATGTCGACACAGCTACCCGGCTGTGTACTCTCACTACTGCTTGTGACCATTATGGTTGACACCTTTTCCAATGCCCATAGTGGGACATCTTTTGTGGAAACATCGGATTTTGCAGGACAACACATAACCACAGCAAGTGGAGTTGACAGAACTTCACTTGTTTGCCATAATATACTCTTATTCTGTTAGCATTTGGGTTTCTTATTCAGTTTCTTATGCCATGTATGTGTTTCATATACAAAATCTATGTTTTATGCTACTATTACAGGTATATTGCGGGAATATTTTTTGCAGGAAATCTCAGGTCATTTGCCAGTTTTTCGATTTTTGGTGGGACACAACTGTCCAATGAGGGACTGTCCATAGCAAAGTGGGACAGCTGGTAACCCTGGTGACCATGCCCATGTCGCTACTGGGGTTGCTACCTTTTCCAGTGGCCAAGGTGGGACATTTTCGGGACTCACATCAGATTTTACAGGCCGACACATACCCACGGTCACTATATAGCATAGAACTTCACTTGTTTGCCTAAATAAAAGCTTATTGTTGTAGCAGTTTGGTTGCTTATTCTGTTTCTTGTGACATTTAGGTATTTCAGTTACGGAAATAACCATTTCATGCAACCATTACATTAAATACGGGATATCATTATGTCCTACAATCTTAGCACATTTGCCCTTTTAATATTTTTATCGGGACACAACTGCCCATAGAGGGACTGCCCTCGCAAAGTGGGACAGGTGGTAACCTTAGTCGCTACTCCTATGTCGGTGCGGCGCTGACATGCTGCGGTACACCTTCTCTGGGTATGCCCACTGACGGTGCATTGCGGGACAAACACGGTGTTACGCGTATCCTTTGTTCCTTGGACGGGTACACTTAGGGCTTCGTGGGTTGTATTTGCTTCTCCGTTTTGTTGGGACGGGTACTATGTTGCATACTCTACGTGCGTTTCATTCTGCACGGGCCCTGGCTGCTGCCATTACTATTATGGGCGGACCGTGGCAGTCAGCACATTAGGTTGCTCATCGCCTGCCGGCTTAGCCACGCCTCCGGACGCATCCTACTTGGGCTCGCTCACGTACGCTACGCACGTGTCTGTGGTTGCGGCGCGCTCTCATTACTATGCATATGGCGCTACTTCATGAATCCCGGGGGTACTTCTATTTTTACCAGAATGCTGCATTCCTTTAGCCTTCAAATAAACTCTGTCAAAATACATTTTTCCATAGATAATAGCACTCAACTAAATTCAGCTCTTACAATTACAATTATGTATGTGGCATTGAACCTTCTGTGAAAGAAGACAGAAACTGCATAATGGTGATCTTCTTCCATGTAATAAAATAATATGGTAGCTACATAATTTGAGAAACACATAAACCATGATGTGTTTCACTGATATTTCTAATTTGGCTTGAGCTGGTCTAAGACTAGTTTCCCTATAAGTTTTCATTAAGCAAATGTCCAAGTTAAGCTGACCTACATTTACTTCTCATTTTAACAGGGTTAGGTGATTTTTGCCTGAGTATGGATTCCACAGAATTTATTATTTTTAGACTTGGTGTGAAGATATGCAAAGGCTGCCAGCCTAGCTAGATAGAATTTTATAGATAAGTCTGTCATTTGGAAATATTAATGTAAGCCACAAGCTTGTTCTCTTAAATGTGAAAAGACTGTATTGGATGTTGAACTGAAATAATGTGTAAAAACAGTGCACTCAGCTGTAAAAAAGCTGATAAGTCTAGCATTGTGAAATTCTTTGATCTAAAACTAGGAGCCAAAATGTCTAGAGGGAGGCATTCTGCCTATAGTTTTGAGGCCAGAGTTAATGGCTAGAATTTACATGCATGATTTATGTTATTGCTCTGACTTCCTGACCAGCTGCAAGATCTGAGTTTCTGTTAGCCTGGAAACCAGAAATAAATTATGTAATCTGAAATGAATCAGTGGTACTGTATTATCAATTTAAGGACAGAGAGACTCAGAGCATGTTAGCATTTGTCTCGAAAGCATCCAACTCACCAGCACTCTGCCTGTGTTCTATATGCAAATTTATTTTAGAACTGTGTTTTCTCTTAGATATAGCTAGGAACAAGGTTGATTAAATCAGTTTTTTTCTGTATTGATGTCAGAACTTTTCTACTGTATTATTTTATGTATTTCTCTGTGATCTCTGAACTCTTGACAAGCACTGTGTAGCAAGAAGTATTGTCTTGTGTTTTTATTATTTATTATTAAATATTTTTAAAGCTTTCAGCTGTGGCTGTTTTGTGTAGAGATAATTTAAGCTCTAGAGTACATCACATGTATATAGTGATACTGGCCAAGCCACTCCAATAAGCCGTGACTGTTCAATTGCACTTACAGTTTGGATAATAATATTGCACAGTATAATTGGACACCCTTTCATCAGGGCCTTTTAGTATCTGATAAATATTAGTGGGTGGTGGCAAGTGGTACTACCGTATAGTCTGGGTAAAAGGGGCACAGCTGGAGAACATGTGCCAGCCTTCCCCAGGAGTGTCTGTGTAGTTGTATATAACTCTTATCTCAAAGTGTGTGTGTGTGTGTGTGTGTGTGTGTGTGTGTGTGTGTGTGTGTGTGTGTGTGTGTGTGTGTGTGTGTGTGTGTGTGTGTGTGTGTTTGTTAACTACTTGGGCAGGGACACAAAGCACTGGTTGGACAGGGAGGGTGCTGGAGGTTTTAACTTGCCCACTAGGCTGAGATATGGACTTTATAGCTGTGCCATTAGGGAGTCTTATTGGGGACCTAGAGAGAAAGGGAGAAACCAGCCCCAGACTGACTGTGATCTCTGTGTGCTCTTAAGGGAAATTGTACTTTACTGTGTGTGTATTTGTTATCCTTTCCCTATATGGACACACACTAGGGAGTGTTCATTCACCCAGATAGATTAATAGAATTGAATAATGAATTTTAAAGAGTGTTTTAACATTTCTCTGAATCAGGCTATTTCAAACTTAGTCTATATTAGCAAGCAGCTGATGGGAAATTTTTCTATTAATACATGTCTGCGGTACAGTCATTCAAGTTCTGGTAGGATACTTAATAAAAAAAATAGTTCATAATACCATAAGCTAGTGGCTCTGAATAAAGTAGGGAACAAACCCATCACAGCACTTATGCCAACATCTTTTCCATCTCAAGTTCCTTACTCACTATATTACCACCTGAGGTCACACTGACTCTAGGGAAGTCTGTGAATATCAATTCATAGGATCATAGGATCATAGTAAGCTACTAAGCTATTGGCCCTGAGGCCCTTACAAGCCTAGCCAAGAATTTAGCCCATGTTCCAACAAGTCAGCACCCTATGAAACTGTCCAGTAGGGACATAGGTAGAATCCCAATGATGTATGTTCTGTTTCCCATCCAGTTATCCAGGTTGCACTTAAAAAGGTTTAATGAGATACTCTGCTTCACATGAAGAGGGAGTCTATTCCAGAAAAGGGGGAGTCTCTGGGACACAAATCTGTCTCATCAACAAGGCCTATTGATGTCACAGACCAGGTTGAGGTCTCTGGTGTGGGTTACTCGAGAGGAGCTTGACTTGCAGGTATGCAGCAGTCCCATCAGGGTGGGGTCTGAGATTGCTTTGTTTGCTAGACAGAGGTCATCTCTGAAGAGTCTGAAGGAGACTGAGTAGAGGGACAGGGCTCTTAGCCTATCTGTGTAGGGTAGATGTTTGAGGCCCTGGATTCTCCAGGTGATGAATATATGTGATCTCTCCAGCTGTTGCATGTGCTTTGTGAGGTACATGCTGAAAGGGACAGTTATTTCTACATTATAGTTTCATAGTATATAGTTTCATAGTATAGTACTAGGCTATCTGCCCTGGGGCATTTGTAAGCCTAGCCATAGTGATGTGGCTTTTGCCACCCCTTGAAATGGTACAAAAATGTACAGAATCAATCTAGAATACTGTGCCTCTGTCTAGTAGTGACACAATGAAGGTCCCCTTATATAATAGAATTAGTTTACTGTGCCCCTGTCTAGCAGTGACACAGATGTGACCCCTGGGGTAAACTTACGATCTCCCATCCACTCATCAAGATTTCTCTTGAAGAGAGTCAGTGAGGGGCTCTGCCTAATATGAACTGGGATCCTGTTCCAAAGCATGGGAAGCCTCTGGGTTATGAATCTATCCCTTCAGCATGTCCTATTCATACTTGTGCCGAAGTTTAAGTCTTTAGCTCTCCGGGTCCTGATGGATTTGGATTTTTTGAGGTGGAGCATGTCCATCAGATCCTGATTGGACATGGCCTTGTACGTCAGGCAGAGATCACCTCTGAGCAGGTGGTATGCTGCTGAATAGAGCTGAAGTTTCTTTAGTCTGGCAGAATAAGACATATGTTGGAGATCCTTGATCCTTTTGGTGAGGTACTTTTGTGGTCTCTCCAGCTGTTGCAAATGCTGGGTGAGGTACATACCAAATGGGGCATTGTACTCAATCATGGGTCTGATGAGGGAGGAATATAGGGGTACAATGACATCCTTGGATCTGGATGTGAATCCCTTCATGATGAGGTGTGCAAGGTAGAATGTTTTTCTAACCACTTTGGCAACGTGGGTGTCAAATGAGAGGTCGCTGTCTACTTGGGTCCCTAGGTCTCTGATTACTTTTGCATTACTCAGTGGGTTGTTGTCTATGTGATAATTTGTGGGTACTTTGTTTTTCCAAAGGGATGACTATACATTTTTGGCATTTAGTTTTAGGCGTGACTACGGCACCAGTTGTCCGTTCAGTGAGGCCTTTTGTAGGATGTGTGTGTCTGCTGGTGTATCGACTATGGCCTAGTTTGCAGTCATCTGCGAACTTTGTCAGCCACAGCCCTCCCATGTTTGCTTTAACATCTGAGAAATAAATGCCGAACAAGAGGGGTCCCAGGACAGATCCCTGTGGGACACCACTTGTGACTGGCTTTGAGTCTGACATTGCTCCAGCGATTTTAACTTTATGGGTTCTGTCCTTTAGCCAGTTTGCAACCCATCTAGTGACATAAGAGTTTACTTTTAAGCTGTTTAGCTTATCTATGATGCCTGAGTGGGGTATTGTGTCGAAGGCCTTAGCCAAGTCCAGGTATGCTGTATGGACTTCTTTGCCCTCATCAATGGCTCTAGTGACTGTTTCGAAAAAGTCAACCAGGTTTAAAAGGCAGGATCTGCCCTTTACAAAGCTGAACTGGGTGGGGTCAAGTGTCTGTAGGTCCCCTATGTCTCTGTTTATGAGTTCCATAATGATTCTTTCCATAGCTTTGCAGACCAGGCTAGTTAAGCTTATGGGGCGGTAGTTTCCAGGGTCCGTAGAGGCACCCCCCTTATGGAGTGGGACCACTGTTGCTGTACACCAGTGTTCAGGTACATATCCCGAAGTAAGGCTAAGGTTAAATAGCATTTTTATGTGTGGGTTTAGCTCCTCTTGAGTTCACGTAACACGCACCCGGGATACCATCAGGTCCCATTGATGCTGTGTTTTTGCTTTGTTTAGGGCGGTTCTCACTTGGACATCTGAGATGACAGGGAGATTACATTCAGCTGGGATAAGTATTTCTTCTTTTGGGAGTGAAGGAGGGGAGAAATTTGCACTGAACCTGTCAGCCAGAATGTTAGCAATATCTGTGGGTTCAATGTATTTTTTGTTGTTGTGAACCAACTCTGAGCATATCTGAGGGTTTCCGCCCAGGTTTCTAACATAGCTGAAGAAGGCTTTGTGGTTATCTTTAGTGTCCTTAGCGATTTTTCTCTCAAAGTTTGCCTTGGATGTTTTTATGAGAGAACGTAGTTTTCTGCTAATGTTGATCAGAGTTGTCTTCCCTTCATGGGATTTCGCTCTGATGTGCAGTAGCTTCCTTCTTTTGTTATACAATTTGTTTATGGCTGAGGTCCACCAGATAGGACGCTTACATTTGGTGGAGAGGGACTTGGATTTGTTTGGGATTGCATGATCCATGCATTCTTGGAGATGTCCATAGAAAGCATTTGTGAAGGATTCCGCATTGTGGGATGTGGTATCCAGTGGCACAATGGGCTTAAAGGATACCATCTCAGTCTTAAGAAGAGTGAAGTCTGCTTTTGAGAAGTTTTTCACTGTGGTCTTTTGTGCTGGGGGTGGAGGTGGGATATGTATATCCAGGGTGATTAGTTTGTGGTCAGATCTCACTAGTGAGGGGTATACTTCCGGTGTGGAGCATTTTGTCCCCATGTTTCTGATGATCAGGTCTAGTATATTATCTCCCATAGTGGGAGAGGTGACTAGTTGCTCCAGTGCATTTGAATTTATGAATTCCAGGAACCTTTGGGCTAGGGTATTAGGGCTAGAATAATGTACCCAATCTATGTTTGGGTAGTTGAAGTCTCCCAGTATGATGGTATTTTGTGATACATTCATATCCTCCAATGTCTTCAGGAAAGCTGAGTGGGGTTCTTGAGATTGGGAGGGTGGTTTGTAACATGCTACCTGTTGTATAGCAGTTTTGCCTATGGTTAGTTGCACCTGTATGGTCACTGATGCTTCATGTGCTGCTACTAACCTGGAGGTGTGGGTGTCCTTTATGAATATGGACACTCCCCCTCCCTTTGTGGTTCGGCCCGGGTTTTGGGGCCGAAATGCATGATACGAGGTATAGCCTGGTAGTGCTGGGGTGCTCTCAGGAGCCTTGAACCAGGTTTCAGTTACTGCACAGACGTCGATGTTCTCCATGCTGAGGAGTGCATCAAGTGCCTGCATCTTGAGATTTAGACTTCTGGCGTTGAGCAGCATTACCCTTAGTTTTTTCCATTTTTGTTTTCTAAGGAGGTGGGTTTGTCTTTGAGCCTTGCCTAAAAAAGGCACTATGGGGGTGGCAAGAGCCTTAGCCAATATCCGGAAGCCCAGTGGTGACAGGTGTAAGCCATCCCTTGTGAAGCAACGTGGCTTGTCCAACATATCATCCCAGGCAGACAGACATTGGATCCCCTTAGAATGACACCAGTACTTGAGCCAATTGTTAAAGCTGATCATCTTGTCTTTGTATTGTGGTATCATTCTTGGTGAGGACAAGATGCTGCTCAGGGTCAGGGTCATACCAGCCTGGGCTACATAATCGGAGAGCTCCTCTATGTCTCTTTTCATGTAGTCCAGGCAGGTACGTCTCAGGTCATTCACACCAGCATGGACAATGACGGAGTCATATTTGTACTTGCTTTGGAGTGACCTGAGTGCATGTGTTATGTGGCGGATCCTAGCTCCCGATAGACAGCTCACAGTCACCTTCTCCTTGTTCAGCCTGGTCAGTTGGACATCAGTGAGTCTGACTATGGAATCACCTATTACTAGTGTATCAGGCAAGGTGTTTGGCCTTAAGGGCTGCGATTGGTCGACACACTGATTTATTGAAGAATGTGTTGCATGTGTTTTGTTTTGAGGTGGTGGATTTTTGGATGTCTGCTTAGGGATTAGCTCCTAAAGGACAGTATAAATTTAGTATGTTGTGTTTTTCTGATTTTTCTACCTGCACATTTGCCTGTGTGGTAGTACCGCAATGCATGTGGCACATGGGCCATGTTTTTTTTAAGAAAGCACATGAACTCTCTAAAATGTATATAAGACATCTGGAGCTGTTTATTTAAAAGTGTTTAAAGAAAAAGATTAAAGAAGAAAATAAATAATCACGTTATTTCTACAGTATTTATCCTTCAAGCTTAATAACTTCATATGAAGGTGTGAAATGAACTTAGATTTTTTCCATAATTGTACATCCAAGAAAGCCATATTGTTCTCCAAAGCAGAAATGTTCTATTCTGTGTAATCTAGCCTTATATCAAGGTTCAATATTGCAGTCCAAATTTTGAAAGACAATGTGAGAAGTTTAGTTATTACTTCTAAATTCTATCTAATGCTGTTTTTTAATCTTGTCAAGTTAAACCAGATTCCATTTTAAGACTATACAGCTTAGTGCTCTTCTTTTTTGTAGAGCAGATGCTTGTATTTTCATATTTTAGCTTCAAATCTTAATCATGGACTAGTAAGGCTGTCCTCTGATTAGATTTCTGCCTATGCATCTCTTCATGAATCTTCTCCTAAATACTAAGATTTATTTTACTTTACTGGAAAGGCTCAACCAGACTCTACTATAGTTTGCTGTGGGGCAAAGGTTAGTTTGATATTTATTTGTTGTATTTTGTATTACTTTATTGCCTTTTTCTATTTTGTATACTGTGATATGTTTTCTTTACACTGTGTTTGACTTGCATTCTACTTTTAACTGCATATTAAAACTTGAAAAGGGACCACAGCTCTGTCTCTCGTGAGTCAGACAGAGAATCCCCCCTCCCACCTGGTTACTGTTGTGTTCTTAAACACCACTGTCTTTCTAGTTGCATGCCCTTTATGTTAATTTGACCATATATCTCATGTCCTCTCTGCTTTTACTGGCTGGTGTGAGTAAGCACAAAATTATCATTTTGTGAAATCACTCCCTTTCAATTATTTACATTTATTGGCCATCCTACTGTATTCCATAGTACCAGAATACAGAAGTGACCAACCCCTTTCAATCTATTTTGCTGTTTTAAAAATAGTGACTCTCCACTAAAACTTAACTTTTTAGACAGGTAAAATTTAAGTTATCTACTTTCACATCTAACTCCTCTAGTGCACACTGCAGTGTTTAGGATAAACCATTTTTTTCATCTTACCTTTAAGCATCTATTGCAAGACCAGCAGTTATTGGAGAGCCCGCATTCTGCTTCTCAGTAGTCATCTTGGGATTAGTGCTTCGCTTTTCTCCTGGTGAGAGAAGGCATGTAGTTACATTATTTCCTGGAGACTGCTGATAACCAGAAAGCTTAATAACTGCTTTATAGGTGACAACTTGGGCTTTGTGCTTATATTATGATCCTGGTGAGAGTAGGAGTGGAGTGCATTGATTCCTGACTCTTTCTGGTTGGAGAGTGAGTGCCTGTGCTTAACGTACCTAATTGGTCTGGTTGCTATTCGAGGCATTTACGAGAGAAAGGCTATAAGCCTGCAGCCCCTTACATCATCTGGGACAAGAGTGTGGATCACCAAACAGGCCGTGGTTTGATTCTCTTCTTGGGACTGGTGCTAACATTTTGCTTCTGGTGAGAGAAGAAGCAAAGGAGTATTGTATCCCAACAGAGTGAAGCTGTGCTGAGACCAGCATTAGTAGTAGCCAGGCAGTAGCCATTCATGCAACTCCCCTCTTTTCATCATTCTTAACAAGCTAATTCTTTATTTTTTAGTAAGTACGGCTTGATTTCTTTCTAACTTCAACATATCTGCCTAAATACTTCATCCTTAAATTTTCAGGTTCTATGTATTAGTTTCCCTTCAAAGTGTTTGGCAGCTCTCTGTACAGACTCAGACACCCTGACTGACATCTGTCCTGCAAAAAGCATATATAAGGAAACAGCTCCAGTACTTAGTAATAATGACCATCCCTTCTGGCATGTCTAAACGTCAGTTCCCTGTGCTTTCTCCTATTAACCTGGTGAACTTGGGCATTCTGAGGCAGTGCAGCAATTGCCTCATGTACACAGACAACCCCCTCCTCTTACCTCCCAACACTCAGACTTTTGAGAGATGCACTTATATATCTAAATTGGAAGCCATGCACTCTCAAGCCAAGACCAGAATAGCTGGTCAAGAGGAGAAGGTCAACACCTGCACCACACTACATGCAACACATAGCCCTCCAGAAGACCCACCATCACCACTCTCACATACAAACACAAACCACAAACCCACCATTGCAGAGGCTCTCAATAGAAATCTACCCAAACAGCAGAGACCTCCAAGGCAGAAAAGCACTCAACCACCACAACACACCACAAACCACAAGACACGCAGCTCTCCTACACAGTGTGCCCCTCAACCTAAGCCCCTAAGGCAAAACAGCTTGCCTAATACACTAATCATAGATGGATCGATAGTGAGACACACCGCTGTCTCACTCACTAGGTTGAATAAGGAAAAGGTAACAGTCAGCTGTCTATCAGGTGCCAGAATCTGACACATAACACAAGGACTCAGGTCACTTCACAACATGTACAGGTATGACTCTGTCGCTGTCTATGTGGGTGTGAATGACCTGAGATGCACTTCCCTGGACTACATGAAAAGACACATAGAGGAGCTCTTGGATTATGTGGCCCAGGCAGGTATGACCCTAGCCCTGAGCAGCATCCTACTGTCGCCCAGAATGATACTGCAGTGCAAGCAGAAAATTATTGACTTCACCAATTGGCTAAGTTTCTGATGTTATTCTAAGGGGATCCAGTATCTGTCTGCTTGGGATGACATGACTGACAGACCTTGATACTTTGCCAGAGATAGTCTGCATCTATCACCCCTGGGTTTCTGGATACTGGCTAAGGCTCTTGCCACCCTTATAGTGCCTTTTTAGGGTGATGTTCCAATCACCAAATTACCACTATAACAGCTATAAATAAATGCAATCTGAGGATCATGCTGCTCAATGCTAGAAGTCTAAATCTGAAGAGGCACTTGCTCGAAGCACTCCTCAAAATGGAGAACATTGACATTTGTGCTATAATGGAGACCTGGTTTAAAGCAACAGAAAGCACCCCTGCACTACCAGGTTATATCTCATTCCACACCTTTCGACCCCAGAACATGGACCGAAGGTCCAAAGTAGGTGGTGTCTCCATATTCATAAAGTATATGATCAGCTCCAGACTAGTAGCCCAGCATAACGCATCTGAGATACTGCAGGTGCAACTAACATTGGGTAAGACGATAATTCAGGTTGTAGCCTGCTATAGGTCCCCAACCATGTCCCAAGACTCTCACTCCACATTCCTAAGCACCCTGGAAACTATTAAGGTCCAACCCGACACTCTCATACTAGGTGACGTCTACTACTCATGTACCAATACACTGGCCCAAGGCTTCCTGGAATTCAGCAATTTCAATGCCCTGGACCCGCTCATTCTTACCCCTATTAGAGGAAGCAACATCCTTGACCTGGTTATTACTAACGTGTCAACCGTTGCTCTGCACCAATAGTCAGTTCCTCTCTGGTTAGATCTGACCACAAACTAATCACCATGGAAATCCATATCTCACCCACACCCCCCACAAAGGTAATCACCATGAAAAACTTCTCCAAAGCTGACTTTGGGCTCCTAAAAACAGAGGTGGCTAAGTTCACAGCACCCATGTCAATGGAAAATAGATGCATGGCTGCTGAATCATACAACAATGCACTATATGAACACGTACATAAATACATTGAACTAGCCATACCCAACAGAACCAAGACACTCTCCTCCAAAATAAAGGAAGCCAATCTGATGGTCCCTGCCATTAATCAACTCTACAAAAGAAGGAAGAAACTGTTGCAGAAAAAGGTGAACTCCCAAGACTGAAAAAACTCCCTTATTAGCCTCAACAAAAATTTGAGATCCCTCATCAAAACCTCTAAAGCCAGCTATGAAGGCAGATTTGTGGCAGACACTAAAAACAGCCACAAAGCCTTCCATAGTTATATCAAGAATCTCCATGGCAATACCCAGGTTTGCTTTGAGTTACTGCCCAATGGTACCTCCTATACTGAGCCAACAGATATTGCCAACATACTGTCTGACAGATTCAGTGCCAACTTTACCCCACTCTCCCCCTCCCAAAAGGAAAGCCAGGCAAACAGCATTACTGCAGCACAGGTTAAAGCTGCATTGTCCATAGCCAAGAATTGCATTGGACCCGACAATATCCCTGGATGTGTTCTACATGAACAACAAAGTGAACTGGCCCCAAATCTCTGTGCCCTGTTCAATCACAACCTCACTTCAGGCTTTGTCCCTACTGAATAGCACACTGCTACAGTCATCCCTCTCCACAAAGGGGAAGCGACTTCAGACCCTGGGAATTATTGCCACATTAGCCTAATGAGTCTGATATGTAAGGCTATGGAGCGCATCATCATGGACCTAATTAACAAGGATACAGGGATTCTTCAAACTCTAGATCCCTCTCAATCTGGTTTTGTGAAGGGTAGATCATGCCTGCTCAACCTGGTTGACTTCTTTGAGTCAGTCACCAGAGCTGTGGATGAGGGCAAGGCAGTTCATACAGCCTACCTTGATCTGGCCAAAACCTTTGATACCATTCCCCACTCAGGAATTATTGATAAACTCACCAAACTAGGCATCAACCCCTAAATCACTAGGTGGATTGCAAATTGGCTGACAGATAGAACCCACAGTGTGCAACTAGTGGACTCCAAGTCAGACTGCAGACCAGTCATTAGTTGAGTCCCACAGGGATCGGTCCTGGGTCCTCTCCTGTTTGGCATCTTCTTCTCAGAAATCCAGGCCAATACGGAGGGACTCTGACTGAACAAGTTTGCAGATGACTGCAAGCTGGGAACCATTATTAACTCCCAAAGTGATGTAGACATCCTACAGAAAGGCCTCACTGAGACCAATGGCAGGTGTCAAAACTATGGCCTTAAGCTTAATGCCAGAAAATGCATCGTCCTCCCCTTTGGGAAAAACTCAGTACCCACTAATTACCACATCGATGGGAGCCCACTAAACATTGAAAGCATTATAAGAGATCTGGGGACACAGGTTGGCAGCAACCTCTCCTTCGACCATCACATTGCCACTGTGGTCAGAAAGTCCTTCTATGTGGCACATCTCATTACCAAAGGTTTTGCATCAAGGAAGAAAGATGTCATCATCTCTCTCTACTCTTTCCTCATTAGGCCAATCATTGAGTATAATGCCCCATTAGGCATGTACCTCACTAGACACGTGCAACAACTGGAAAGGCCTCAAAAGTACCTCAGCAAGAGGATCTTAGGCTTTAAACACATATCCTACATGGACATACTAAAAAAATTCAAGCTATTTTCTGTCTTATATCATCTACTAAGAGGTGATCTCTGCTTGACTTACAAAGCCATGTCTGACCCAGCTCTGTTAGAAATGCTACATCTAAAGAAATCCCAATCCCTCCGCACCACACACTCCAGAGACCTCAACCTCATTACCACAATTAACAGAACATGCTGGAGGGACAGGTTCCTAATCCAGAGACTGCCCATGCTTTGGAATAGACTTCCCATACATGCCCAGCAGAGCACCTCACTGGCCCTCTTCAAGACAAATCCTGATGAGTGGATGGGAAATAGAAAGTTCACCCCAGGGATCACTCCAGTGGCTGTACTTGATAGAGACACTGGAAACTAATGTCGGGTGGAACGATGTCAGGGCACTTCTATGGGCTAGGTTTGTAAAGGCTCCAGGGCT